>NC_077228.1:8439169-8454169 GCF_027887165.1 Monodelphis domestica | reverse complement strand
TAATAACAACAAGAATAGTTGGGATTTATATACACTTGAAGTTGTCAAAGTGCCCTACATAGATTGTCTCATTACAACAGGCAACTATGCACATGGCATCTTCTGTGAGGTGATGCTGTTATTGTCTCTATTTTATAAATAAGAAAGCTGAGGCATGGAGAGATGATGTGGTTTGGGCAAAGTTACACAGCCAATAACTCCCCAAGATAGTCTTTAGTCTGAGGTCCTCCAGCTTCCAAATTCTGGGTTCTATCCTTTGCACCACCTGGCCACCTACAAGTTTAGCTTTCAGAATGTCAAGGATTCTGTGTAGGAGAGACCTCCAACTCCTCTCCCTGACTGAAGCACACAGGGTAGCCCAGCTCCCTAAGAAAAATGACACAACCCTTTATTCCTTTGTTTGGGAGAACATCCCTTCTGGAATAGAAACAAAGACTGAGTTCCAAGCAGGAGTGACACAAGGTTAGAGCTACTGATTTAAAAAACCATTTGATTCTGAGGTCTTGATGTAGCCCAATGTATTTAAAATGGTTGAGGAGAGGCTGGCAAATTGTTTCAGAATGAGCCTCATCATTCAGTTAAAATAAATTCAGTCAATTCAACAAGCCTTTATTAAGTGTCTACTAATAAACCATCTCAGGCTGTTCTTGTGGAAAAGATGGAGAGATGTGGGCCTGAACCAGAGGATAATGGAATGGATGCCAACCAGTTAGATGACTGGACTCGGAATTATGGCATGTTGCCTTGGGAGGAGGTCTCTGGGGGGATGCCCTGAGGATTTGGGGCTTGGGCATGAGCTGGCTTGTTGGTGTTGGTGTTAATGTTTAAGTGATGTGTTTTGTTTTTAAATTATAAACATTTCTAGATCACTCCTACTTTTCATGAGGTCTCTTGTGACAAAGTAAAATACTTAAGTCCGATGAATAATTCAGTGACCTCAACTGAATGCTCGTACTACATTTCAAAGTCTGTAATACCCCCTCTCAATTAAAAAAAAAAGTAACTGCAATGGGTTTTCCATTCCTCCCTTCTCTAACCCTGTTGGGAAAAAGAATACAAACCCAGTTTCTTATAACAGATGTGCATACTCAAGCAAAACAAATTCCCTCAATGGAGGTATTAAAAATGTATATGTCTCACGCTGCACCCTAAATCTGTCACTTCTCTAATGGATAGCGTATTTCATCAAGATGCTGAGAAGGTAAAGTCAACAGGCCTTGGGGATAGATCGCATATGTGGGGGAGTGGGGGTGAGAGAGAGCAAAGGGTCCACCATGACGTCCAGGTTGTGAGCCTCAGTAGGGCAAGGTTGGAGATCTCATTCCTTCAGTGTGGAGATGTCCCGTTGAAGATGTCTATGGCGTTCCAGTTGGAGATGTCTGAAAGACAGTGAGAGGTGCTAGATTGGACGTCCGCCAAGAGGGTAGATCTGACAATCATAATTGAATCTACCAGAGCAGAGATCACCCATAATAACAGAGAGAAAAGAGAAGAGGACTCAGGACAGATCCTTGTGGGATGCTCGCCTTTAGGGACTTGATTCAGGTGAAGACCCAGCACAGGAGACTGAGGAGTAGTCATCTAGGTAGGGGGGAAATCAGGGACAGTCTTGTGCTGAAAACCTCAGGAGAGTAGAGGATCAAGGAGAGGATGATCGACAGTGGCCAAGGCTACAGAGTGGTTGTGAAAGATGAAGACTGAGAAAAGGGCAATTAGACTCAGCAATGAAGAGATCATTAGCCACTTTGGAGAAAGAAGATTTGATTGAATAAAGAGGTCAGAGGCTAAACTAGAGAGCTGAGAAGAGAATGGGGAGAGAGGAAGTGGAGGCCCCTGTTGTAGACAAAGTTTAGCCACAAAAGACAGAAAAAAATATAGGTGGGCAATTAGCAATAATGGGTGGATTGTGTGGGTTTTTAAAAAATGATGAGCATTTTACTCATTCATTCATTTATTCATTTATACATCTATTTGTTTATTATTTATAAACTTTTTTTGTATAATGCTAAATTGCTTTCTTAAAACTTGTTTTTATTTTTAATTTTAATTAGTAATAAAAATAATAAATTTATTACCAATTACTTGTAATAGCAAATTTCCATGTAAGTTTTCTGAAGTTATATGATCCAATTCATCTTCCTCCCTCCTTCCCTCACCCTTTCTGGATCTGGTAAGCAATTCATTCTGGGTTATACATGTATTATTTTGAAAAAAACATTTCTGTATTGTTCGTTGTTGTAAGGGAATAATCTCATAAAACCAAACCCCGACTGTAGACCTAATTAAACAAATGAAAAATCTCATGCTTTCATCTGCATTCTGATTCCAATAATTCTTTCTCTGGAGGTAGATAGAGAATCCTTTGTCATAATTTCTTCAGAATTAATTGTCCTGGATTGCTGATAGTAGCCAAGTCTATCACAAGTGATCATTCCACAATATTGCTGTTACTGTGTACAATGTTCTCCTGGTTCTTCTTATTGCACTCTGCATCAGTTCATGTGGGTCTTCCCAGCTCTTTCTGAAATCCTCCTGTTCATCTTTCCTTACAGCACAATAGCATTCCATCACCATCATATACCATGCCAAATAGCTTTCTAAAATGGTCGTACCCATTTACAGGTCTACCAACAGTGCATCAAGGTGCCTGTTTTCCTACAGTCTCTTCAACACCTGTCATTTCCTATTTTTTGTCATCTTTGCTAATTTGAAGAGTGTGGTCTTTGTGACCATGATGCTATTATTAATATTTCTCTAGTAGTGATTTGGAGCATTCCCCCCTATTGCTATAGCTTGCTTGGGTTTCTTCCTTTGAGAGCTGACTATTCATATCCTTTGATTATTTTATCAATTGAGGAATGGCTCTTTTTCCTACAAATTTGAATGAGTTCCCAATTATGTCTTCATGTACTAAATCTTTTTAATTTTATGGAATCAAACTGATCTATTTTTTCTACCGTGTTACTTTCTGTTCCTTGTCTGGTTATTATCTTTTCTCCAATCCATAGATCTGATGGGTATTTTTTTTTCTGTTTCTCTGATTTATTTCTGATGTGACCCTTTATATCTGGGTCATATATCTCTTTGGTCCTGTCAGTGACTTAGAGACATAGATAGTATCCTTGTAAAATGTATAGATCATAGCCAGTCAACAAGCATTCTAAATTGCATACTATGTGCCAGGCACTGTGTTAAGGGCTTGGGATACAAAAAAGGCAAAATACAGTCATCCAAAGCTGGGAAGATGAGCAAACACTCTAGGTGACTGAGTGAGTCTCCTGAAAGATCTTGACAGGCTCAGAAAATTAGCCTGAATTGAATAAAAATGACATTTGATATGGATTAATACAAAGTCTCACACGGGCTTAAAGAAATAGGCTTTGTAAGCACAAGAGAGGTAAAGCATGGTTGGACAGCAGATTATACAAAGATGAACTTGTCAGGCATGCTATGGCAAGGCTTCCCTTTGGGGACACGGTAGACTGGAGGCTCACTGAGGCCTCTTCCAATCACAGTGGTCTGTGATCTGGGGCTTTTTTGGGTGGCAAGATTAATGAGTCAAGAGTGTAACCAGGCGTCCCGACTTTTGTCTTGCCATTGGACTCGGAGGACTAGAAGAAAAGAGTGAGGCTCATGATTTTGCCTCACTTAAATACAATTCTTGCCCATGTCAAAGCTTTCACACTGTGATGTCATTGGTCCTCTTTGGAATGAAAGATGAACAACAAGGGGAGGGGTATGGATTGGACCCGAGATTTCATGGATAGAGGATCATATCTTGTAACACTTCCAGTCTTAGAGAATAGTCTAGGGCACTGAGAAATTAAGTGACTTGCTCAGGGTCACCCAGTAGGTGTTAGAGGTGAAACTTGAATACAAGTCATTCTAACTTTGAAGCTAACTTGATCAGTTATGATATTCTACCTCTAAGATCTGGCAGCCAAAAAAGACTAGAGTGACCTTGGTCTATGTTGGTAGAGGCGGAAGAACTCCCAGGAAGAGGGAGGTGAGAATCCTTCTGAAGTCTGCCTTTCTAGATAAACCCTGTTGGCTTGTAGAATCAGGGCAGTGATATGATAAGGCCAATGCATTAAGACAAATTGCATTATGCAAAGGTGCAAAATTATTTTTCTATAGTCCTTTGATTTTGTTAGATGTAGAGAGGCAGCCAAGAGGAAAGCCTGAGGTCAAATCCTGCCTCAGTCACTTATTGTGACTGTGGGCAAGTCACTGGTCCTATCTGTTTTCTCATCTGTAAAATGGGCATAATAATAGTACCTACATCCCAGGTCATTGTGAGGACAAACTGAAATAATATGCCACCCTTCATAGGCTACAGAAATGCTGGCAGGCATTACTATTGGGGCATATATGGTTCATGTGTGAAGTTTGTATAGAATCATTCACTAACTCGTGTCTCCCAACATGTCTGGCTTTGGTCGATGTACAATGACATCTTTTGGCATTTACACCAGAGATCTCTGCAAGGAAACTAAATTATAGATAATAAGGAAACTGGCAGGACCCAGAATTAGACAAAATAATCTAGTGAAACCCATTCATAGCAAACGGATAGAAAGGAAAAAGAAGATAATATGACAAATGTTTTCAAATATGAGCTCCTCACAACCACCCTGGAAATAAATGTTGTTGTTATCTCGATCTAACAGACAGAAAATGCTGAGAGAGGTGAGGGACCATCCAGTGAGGAAGTATCTGAGGAAATATTTGAATTCAGCTCTTCCTGACTCCATTGGTAGCCATCTTTCTACTCTACCACCTGGCAGACAACGCTGGAATGCGGTCTATGATGCTTCCTTTGTCCAGACTTGTTTCTATCTCTATAACCAGATTTGCACAAAGGGATTGTCCTAAAATGCAGATCTGACCATCTACTATCCCCTCCTACTCCACAAACCCTGGTGACTCCCTATTGTGTCCAGAAGCAAATACAAAATGCTTTTCATCATCCAGCTCCCTCTTTCCTCCCCACTCCTCTCATACATCATTTCCCACCACATATTCTTCAATCCAGGGACACTGGCCTCCTGGCTGTTCCATGAACAAGATATTACACATCTTGGCTCTGGGAATTCTCTCTGGTTGTCCTAGGACAGCATTAGCGAACCTTTTAGAGATCGAATGCCCAAGCTGCAACTTCAAGCTACCTGTGAGCCCCCTGCCCCCGCATTACTCCAGATAGCAGAGGGAGGAAGTACTCACGTTCATCTGCTGGGCAGAGGGGTAGGAAATATGAAAAATTTTCTTGGGGGCTATGGAGAGGGGGAATGGAGCAGTCCCCTCCAGCAGGTGGGGGCACATGTGCCATGTCTTTTCCAACATGATCCCAGGGATGCTGTCTCTCTGATCCAGCTACAGACTTCCTTGTCTTCCTTTAAAATTCCACTGGGGCAATTAGTTGGCACAGTGTATAGAATGCTAGGTCTAGAGTCAGGAAGAATCATCTTCCCGAGTTAAATCCAGTCTCAGATACTTACTGCTGTGTGACTTTGGGTAAGTCATTTACCTCTACATGCCTCAGTTTCCTCATCTATAAAGTAAGCTGGAAAAGGAATGGCAAACCACTGTAGTATCTCTGACAAGAAAATGCCAAATGGAATCACAAAGAGTCTGAAATGACTGAAATTGCCTGAAAAATCCTATTTTCTACAGAAGCCTTCCCTAACCTCTCTTAGTTCTAGTACCTTCCTTTTGTTAATTATTTTCTGTTTTTTTTCCTCTATATATTTGTTTGTATATTGTCTCCCCCAGTAGATTATAAGCTCCTGGAGGGCAGGACTGTCTTTTTCTTCTTTTCATATCTCCAATATTTAGCACAGTGCCTGGCACATAGGAAGCACTAAATAATTTCTTATTCTTTCTCCTCTGCTCCCCTTCCCTGGGTTTTTCCTTAATGTGGCTACAAGAAGTCATGAAGAAGACCACAAGTAAGTGTCAAGGCCTGAAATCTGTCTGTTCTGATTAAATATGGCAACTACTCTGATTAAACAAGATCTGAAAGAGAAGCAAAATAGAATAATGGTCTGTGGATACAAAGTTCTGCAATTTCTGTTGCCAATGGAGGACTGGCCAGGTAAGGGCTCCAAGCAAGCACCACGCTGGCCAGATCTGGAGCTGGCAAAATCAAAGTTCAACTGTTCTCTCCATCCATCCATCTGTCCATGCATGCATGCATGCATTCATGCATCCGTCCATCCATCCATCCATCCATCCATCCATCCATCCATCCATCCATCCATAAAGCACCTACTATGTGTCAGGCACTGTGCTAAATGTTGGGGATATGAGTACAAAGAAGGGCATAATCCCTGTCCTCAAGGAGCTTACATTCTAATGGGGGAGATAAACATACACAGTTACATACACAGATACATACACATATACATAAGCACATGCTACACACATATGTAGAGAGGAAATAAACTTTATGTAGCATTTACTCTATGAAAGCAACTATGCTAAACATTTTACAAATATGGCCTCAATTGATCCTCACAAGAACCCTGGGACGTAGGAGCTATTATTATCCCCATTTTACAAATGAGAAAACTGAGGCAAACCAAGGTTAAGTGATTTGCCCAGGGTCACACAGCTAGTAAGTATCTGAGACTGGACTTAAACTTATGTCTTCCAGCCCCAGCACTCTACCCACTGGGACATGTATGGATCCATACACATATGCATATGTATGTATGTGGTATCTATCTATCTATCTATCTATCTATCTATCTATCTATCTATCTATCTATCTATCCATCCATCCATCTATCTATCTATCTATCTATCTATCTATCTATCTATCTATCTATCTATCCATCCATCCACCCATCCATCCATCCATCCATCTATCCATCCATCCATCCATCCATCCATCCATCCATCCATGTATCTATCTATCTATCTATCTATCTATCTATCTATCTATCTATCTATCTATCTATCTATCTATCTATCTACCTATCTGTTTACCTACCTACCTATCCATGTCTGTGTTATATGTATCTGTAGGTGAGTCATTTCCAATTCTCTCAGGCAGCTCTCACCTTTCCAGAGTTAGATAATGCAACTGAGTGTGGGGAATGCCCACTCTGAGTCCTCCTAAACCAATACAATCACTGATCTAGACTTCTTCCCTGCTCCAATTGGCCTCCATCCTTGCCCATAGTGCATCATACCACATTTCCTTCCATTGAAAATCAATCTTTAGTTGCTTTTTTCCTCCTGAAAGGCTGTGACTTGTTCTTATTGTGTAAATCCAGGGATTATCTTCTCTGTGTATACATATATGCATTCCTTAAATCAGAGATTTCCATGGGCAAGAGGAGCCCAGGGAACATTGTGGGTATTAAAAAAATCAGAATGACATGATTTAAAACTGAAAGGAACCTCAGAAGCCATTGAGTCATTTTATAGATGATGAAATGAACACCTGAAGGGATGAATGACTTTCTCAGAGCTACACAGGAAGCCAAGGACAGAGCTGACATTAGAGGCTAGGGTCTCTTGCCTCATCTGTTTTCCATGCAGCATTTGGACCCCAGTGTGCCATTTGTGAGCCCTGTAGTACAAAGCATTGTATTACTGCATACTGAAGGATGTAACCCAGAGACCCTTGTCATATAAGCATCAGTCCTACAGATCTTACACTGTCAATTCTTTGGCACATAGTGAATGTCAATTGACGAGGCTCAACTCCAGAGGCATTCTCTCAATCTTTGTGTTTAACCCCTATGATGGCATAGTCACAGGAGTAGAATTTCTCCTAGATTAGAGCATTTAAACCTCCAAGCCCCCTAAAGGTCGTTATGAGTGGACCAAGCTTTGGATCTGGAGGCAGGAAGACCTCAGTTTAAATCTAGCCTCAGATACTTATCAGCAGCGTGGCTCTAAGTCAGGCATGACATTCTTTGCTTTAAGTTTTTGCCATTTCTAAAATGGAGATGATTAAATAGCACCTACCTTCCAGACTTGTTGTGATGATAAAACGATGATATTTGTAAGGTTCTTTGCAAACCTTAAGTTACATCAATGCCATATCATCATCATCATCATCATCATCATCAATATCAAAATCTGTGGGGCATCTCAGTGATGATCCTGGGTGAGATATTGTTGTCTGAATAGAGAAGAGCTTCTGGGAACCATTGTATGATGTTTCATTTTCCCAGTAAAGAAACCAAGAGACCCAGTGAGTGGTGATGAAGTGGGCCAAGGAGTGTGTGTTCTCCTTATATCCTTTATGTGGTTTGTATATCATTCAGTAAAACCCATGGTTAGATAGCTGAGACTCAGGATTTGTCTGTTTCTTGATATCCTGAACCTGACATACAGAGTGGCTAAATTATGGTGGAGACACAGAATTTTATTGCTGGAAAAGATTCTGAGATCATTGGGTCTCAAGGTTCTGGCTCTGCCTGCACTTCTATTATGTCTATTACGGGTGTTCTCATTGCTTTTTGTTTTTTTGGTGTGTGTGTCCTGGACCTTTTGGCAGTCAACTTACTGATGCTCAGGGACCCTTTGGCATAAAAATACCAGAATACGAAGGAAATACATTACATTGAAATATAGTTATGTAGAAACCAAGATCATAGACCCACAGTTGAGGACCCCCAGACAACCTCTTCCCATCATTTAAAAAGGGAAATAAACCAAGGCCCCAGAAAAAGAAGATAAGATTTAATTGCCAGGTAACATCCTCCAGTTGAGCCAGCCCTGTTAAGCTTGGGGCTTCTCTTCTGACTCCTGCTCCAATGCTCTTTCCACTAGAGGCTGGTTGCCTCTCTTCCCGGGCATCACCCAAACTCTCTGGTAGGGTCTTTCTTCCACATGTCTGAGCCTTGACGTCAGCTCTCTGAGCTAGAATCTATTTTTAGGCTCAGGAGGGCACTGTGGTGCTGAGGGGAAGAGTCAAGCTCCTTCCTCCTTTCTTTCCCTCTTACAGTAGTAATTCCCACAGGCTCAGGACAGCTCCCGGCAGCCAGGTAGCACATCATGAAAGCACTTGAGCACAGCCTTCATTGGGGAGCAAGTGAGCAGGTTTCCAAGACAGGCAAATCCTTGAGATTCAGTTAAACAGAGACTAGAATTGTGGATGTTAGCATTTGATTGGATTTCATTGTTCTGAGGTCCCACTGGCACAGGATGCAATCCTTGGCTGCCCAGGACTGGGCTAGCTGGCCGCTGGATCAGGCAAAGCTTACCAAGCAAGAAGAGGGCCCATGACGGCCTTGGAAAGCCTCTCTGTATCTATTGCCTACGAACCAGTCTAGCTGAGTGTGGAGATTCGCCTCCAACTTGGTCTCAGTGGAGACTGAGGTTGTTTTGGACCAAAACTACACATTGCACTTATTGTATTTGCAGCCATCATCACCATCATCGTCATCAGCAGCAATTAGAGAACACAATAGATAAAGTGTTAGGTCTGGAGTCAGGAAGCCCTGAATTAAAATATGACCCCAGAAACTTCCTAGCTTGGTGGGTCGCTTAACTTCTGCCTGCCTCAGTTTCCTCATTTGCAAAATCATAGCATCTATAGCCTAGGGTTGTCATGAGACTCAGATATTGTAAAGCACTTAGCACAGTGTCTGGCACTATGAAGGCAAATGCTTCTTCCCTTCTCCTTATCATCATACATAACATTCTCATAGTGCTTTAAGGTTTACAATGTGTGTTATATAAATATTATCTTATTTAACCTCCCTCCCTCTCTTCATTCCCTCTTTCCCTCCTCCCTCCCTTTTTCTTCTTTCCCTCCTTCCCTCCTCCCTCCCTTTTCCTCCCTCCCTCCCTCCCTCCCTCCCTCCCTCCCTCCCTCCCTTCCTTCCTTCCTTCCTTCCTTCCTTCCTTCCTTCCTTCCTTCCTTCCTTCCTTCCTTCCTTCCTTCCTTCCTTCCTTCCTTCCTCCCTCCCTCCCTCCCTTCCTTCCTTCCTTCCTTCCTTCCTTCCTTCCTTCCTTCCTTCCTTCCTTCCTTCCTTCCTTCCTTCCTTCCTTCCTTCCTTCCTTCCTTCCTTCCTTCCTTCCTTCCTTCCTTCCTTCCTTCCTTCCTTCCTTCCTTCCTTCCTTCCTTCCTAGCTAAACATTCAGAACCACAATATTCAAAGCAGGACGGTGCTTTTCCCAAGCTCCACACATACACAATGAACTTGGCTCCCTGTGGTCTTGCACTACCTACAAGGATGCTCTGGGCAGATATAGTCAGTATGGTCCTTCCATGAGCTCTGAAGAGCTCCAAGGCAAGAACAGGCAGCTCTCTCCTGATACTGCTTGGAGAGGCTCCTCCCTCCCATTACCCAAGACCCAGCTTGTGTTTGTCCCCATATCATCCACTTGGGGCAAATTCCTCATCAGCTGTCGGCAGTTGTACTGTGTTTGATTCAATTCTGGCCTACCACAGATGGCTTAAAGAAAACAGATTTCTTTTTTTAAATTTTACCTTCCTTTCCCAAAATATCCCTCTCCCCTCCTCTGCCAAGGGAGCCATTCCTCATGACAAAGAATGAAAAAGAAAGAAGAAAAAAGCTTCTGCAGAGTGAACCAACACACCCTTCAAGTCTGGCAGGCTTTGCTGGGTTCCACATCCATAGACCCCCTTCTTTGCTAACAGGAGAGGGAGATTCACGGTCTTCTTTCTTCTTTGAGGCCAGCTGGGATGGCTTTTCATGGTTCTGTTTGTACAGCGTAATCATGCTTTAGGGAGATGGATGTCTTTTCAGCCTTTGTTCTGTGTGGCTAGCTCATCTCCTCGGTGTCCCAGGTGTGCCGGGTTTTGTTAGAGTCTTTGCTCTTTTCCAGATGGCCAAGAGATTTCTTGGCTGCTCCCAGGACTCGATTGCTGAGAGCATTGGGAAGCGATTCTCTGTCAGCTCATTTAGTTGACAGCTAGAAGAATCTCCAGGCAGTCAGACTCCCAGCCACATTTCAAGGGATCTTAGCAAAAAGTCCAGGTATTCAACAGTACGGTCAGCATTTCTATTTCTGGCGCTTTCAGGTCAAAAGGAGCTGCAGGTATTTTGATACTCATTATATCCAAGAAGAAATTGGGGCTCAGCTGGGTCATGGGATTTGGGGAGGGTTAAACAGCTTGTTATGTCAGAGGCAGGATTCGAATCCAGTTATTAATGCTTCTACTTACATGCCCCATGCCTTGCTGCCTCTGTTAGTGTTGGTCAGTAGACATTTATTAAGCACCTACTATGTGCCAGCCTCACTGTTCTAAGCATTGGGCATATGAACAGTATCCTAGTCTAGTGGTTAGAGTGTTGGGTTTGGGGCCAGGAAGTTATCAAGTCAACTCAACAAGCATTCATTCATTGCTTTCTATGTGCCAGGGACTTGGCTTCCAATCCTGCCTTTTACTCTAGTTCTGTGATTCTGGACAAGTTTTTGGATCTCTATGATGGTTGTAGCTCCCTAACACGGATGCTCCAAGATGTAGATGGGTCACTGGCAGGATATCAGTAGAAAGTTGGGGAAAAAGTGTTGGATTTGGGGCCAAAGGACGAGATTTTGGATCCTGTTTCTGTCACTCTGTGATTTGTGCAAAAATACCTAATGTTTCTGGGCCTCAGTTTCCTTGTCTGGAAAATGACAGGGTGCAGCCAAATGGCCTTTTAGTGTCCTTCTAGCACTAAATCTATGAGGCTATTGTAACTTGCCTTGGGGCAGGGAGACTTGAAGAAGGGGCTAAATTTGAGCCTCAGCCAGGAAGCGGAGATCGGAGAGCAGGGACACTAGGAAGAAAGGGTTCAAGGGCTAAGAGTTGACCAGCAAGTTAGGAGAGAGCCAGTCCGAAGCTGTGCTTGGACCCAGTGCTGTGACACAACAGCCAGGAGTTTGCAGATTCAAGATGGTAGACATTGGTCCAACGCTACTGGGCCAATCTGCCCTGCCTTTTACTCCCTAAAGAAGCAGCTTTCCCGCCTCTGGCAAGGTGAACGTGCCAGATTTAGTTCCCCAGCTCTTGTTTTCAACTGAAATCTCCTTCACCTGCTATAAAGCCCTGCTGGCCTGCAGAAAGGCTAAGCTCTGCGTCTATTTTCTTTACAGCTTACAACTGGGGTGAGAACATTCTTCATTCTAGAGAGATTAAAGGCTTGGTCACTTGGAGCTTATCTGGGGGCTTGGCGCTCTCAGGGCAAAATGGACAGTGGTGCCAGTCTGTGTGAGCAGGGAGAGGCATGTGGGATTCAGGATTTCTGAAAAATAAACCACAGACGTGAGGATGGCAGGAGATTTGGAACCTCTGCCTTGGTGGGGGAAGCTTGCTCTGGTCTCCCCCCAACCTCTAACCACCATTGTTGGTGGGTTGGATTGAAAAGAAAGGCCATCCTCCAAGGGGAAGAATGGAAAGAAAGGCAAGCTTTGTAAGGCAGGGAGGAAATCCTCTCCTCCCAGAGACTGGAAAGTGGCTCCTTTCACTTGCCAGCTCTGCCTGCTCTCCGCCAGGATTGCAGGTGGGCTGCCCATGTGGAGGGCGACACCTCTGAACCCACCGCTCTGGAGTCCTTTAAGACCACAAAACCCTTTGGGTACACTAGCATATCGGACAATGTGAAAGGAGCTGCAGGTATTATTCTCCACGATTTACAGGGGAAGATGGTAAAACTCAGGAGGTGAAGTGACTTGGCTACAGTCACACAGCTAAGAGGGACAGACATGTTAGAGGTGGGATTGGACCCATTAGGACTATGGTTCTCTGTCCAGTGTACTTGCTCTTCCAGTACACCCTGTTGACTTCTCAGTCAATAAGTCAAGGGACACTTAGTAATTGTCTTCTGCGTGTGGGCATCTTGGGATCCCACGATTGTCCCTCTTCTGTGTGTGTATGCCTAGCCCATAGCATGGTGCTTAGATTATGTCAGTGAGCTTAGACTGTGTCAGGAAAGTCTTCCTACCGAGAACAACACGTCAATCACAGAATCGGGTAATCTTCAATGGTGGGAACAACCCTTGCACTGGGCTCCCGAGGCTGTTTCTTTGGGTCTTGCCATATTTATTTCCTGAAATGAAGCCACACTTTTTCTGCCCTCTGTCTCTCATCCAACTGAGCTCACCAGGTCTTTGCTGCCAGCCCGATGTGGTCAAGCCCTTCTCCCGCCTTCTTCCAACTGGCCGGCTTCACCTGGTGAATTATTTATGATCCAAATAAATGCGTAATGGAATATTTATTACAGTCCTTCCTTTTGTCACCTTCCTATTTTGTTGGTGACACAGAATGATGGGAGGGACAAAAATGCTTCTTTCTCAGGAGCTTACCCCGAGCCTTGCGCTTTAGGCTTCCCCCGCTATTTTGTTTCATAATTACGCTTCTGGGATGGAGCTGTATAATGGAATGTCCTGGACTCAGGTACTGGGAGGAGGCTGGCATTATTTATCATTAGAGGGTGGTGTGGGGGGAGCCTTCTCATTTGTCACTGCCTTTACCTGAGCTGAAAGGACAGTGGGGTGAGGTTTGATACAAGTCCTTGCTGGAACAAATAGCCATGAAATTAATCCGAGGACATCCCATTTATCTTCTGCCAAGTCTGGGTTGGTATCTTCATAGTACATGAAGGAGAACTTTAATTTTAATTTTATTGATTAATTAAGAACATTTTTCCATGGTTACATGATTCATGTTCTTTCCCTCCCCTCTTCTACCTCCCCCCCACAGCTGACACACAATTCCACTGGGTTTTACATGTGTCATTGATCAAGACTCATTTCCCTATTATTGATAATTGCACCAGGGTGATCGTTTAGAGTCTCCATCCCCAATCCTGTCCCCATTGACCCATGTGATCAAGCAGTTGTTTTTCTTCTGAGTTTCCGCTCCCACAGTTCTTCCTCTGGATGTGGAGAACATCTTTCTCATGAGTCCCTCAGAATGGTCCTGGATCATTGCATTGCTGCTAGTAGAGAAGTCTGTTACATTCGATTGTATCACAGTGTATCAGTCTCTGTGTTTAAGATTTTCCTGGGAAGGAGAACTTTTCAGGTCCTTGTGAGTACAAGTGAAAGCAGAAGCCAAAGAAGTGGCACCATGCTCCAGAGGGATGGAAGAAGAATAATGGCATTGATTTATATTATGTGCTAAATTCTTCAGCTGCTCAAAAAGGCTTGGATTTCTAAGGAATTTCAGAGAAAAAGCTGATGTGGCACTGCTCCATCATCCCTGAGGGAAGGTAGGGAAGTAACCTGGACTTGTGAAGTGGAGGCATTTCTACAGCAGCAATTGGGAGCTAGCAAAGATGTTGAACTCATTTTCACCATTCATAGCTCACTCCATCGACTCCAAGGGCTTTAATAGTTCTGAAATAAGCCACCTTCTAAACCTAGGAGGCCTTAGAGCAATGACAGATGGTTTTAGAAGCAGGGAACTGAAACAGATCATGCTTCTGCTCCATCAGGAATGGATCATTGGAATAGAGACTGGCTCTGGGATTCCTTTATCAGAGAGAACTTGCTACCAAGGCAAGGAGTATCTTCTCTGCAACATCTCTCATTTGAGAGCTGCCTACAACCCTGAGAAATTAAATGATTGGCCCAGAGGTTAAGAGACTTACACCTGGCAGTAAGTGAAAGAGTAAGACCTTGAACCCAGATCTAGGAAGTTCCAAGGTTCTAATCCCAACAGTGCTCTTCCCTCTGTGTATTCATGAAGTAGACCATTACCTAACAGGTCCTGGGGAATCTTTAGTCAAATATATTTCTAGGATTCAGGAGAAGCAACCTTAGATATTCTAAATAAGAATCAAGTTATAGACATGGATTTGGATGAGGACATTTTCTTCAGCAGGAACCTTATTCCCTGAGATGGCTGTGTATTCTGTGTGGCCTCATGAACACAACTTGGAAGGATCAAAGCTGCAGAGAGTCAGTTTTGGGCTTGGTACAAGAAAACATTTTCCTAATATTTGGGACAGTGTTGTTCAGTCATTTTGCAGTCATGCCTGACTCTTCATGACTCCATTTGGGGTTTTCTTGGCAAAGTCACTG